>NC_089646.1:94452400-94484900 GCF_037042795.1 Molothrus aeneus
TCACTACTACATCTTGTTTTGCACAACACCAAGCAAACAAAGTGCGCCTATCTGGACTGAAATCATCGGTCGGTAATATCTCTGCTGTCTTTTGGAGATGTATTTTTTTTCCTTCCTCCCTTTCTTTACTTCAGGGCAACTTGCAAAGAAACTATCTATCTCCATATTTTTTAATGAGCCTCCAATTAGCCAAGTGCCTGGATGCTCTATTCCAGTTGTTTTTTTTCACAAGGTATTACGCTAATCTGCGCATGTAAAGCAGAGTGGTGATCCCTCATCTTGTCAGTGCTCTGCCTGAGAACAACCGCAGACCTGAGACACAAGCTCCACAATATCACATGCATATTTAGAGCCATTCACTGCTCTCAGCAAATGACCTGTGAAGACTGGTACGCCAGAATTATGTACTTCCATTAGAATTTAGAAACACTACTAGATCTTGTGCTTTATTTTACAAAGCGCAGGCAGCAGGGAGAATAACATACACAAAAATTTAAAGCCAGAGCAACCAAACACCACTTGAATTCACAGCAGTTACAAAAGCAGCAGCAACTGGATTTTCAAAAAGTGGGACTCAAAGAGAAGGAGCAGGCAATGCATGCAAACCGAAAGCAGCACAAGTGAACTCTGCCAACTGCTGGAGGAGTGCAGTCCAGCAGGGACAAGGCACATGGAGGTCCCATCACTCCCTAGCCAGGTACACCCACCACGGGGCTGACGCCTTTGAAGTTGTTGAAGCTGCTCCTGTCCCTGGGGCTGTGCTCACATCCTGCCACAAAGTGCTTCGGTGCATTGACATTAATGAAATGTAAGTGCGTGCCTAAATGCCCTGCAAAACATAGCACGAGCAGAGGAATCTTATTTAAGGTTAAAAGCGTGGCTAAGTTCTTTAATGAACAGAGCTGTGCTTAGGGGTTTCCTGCAGGGTTGAGACCTAAAGTTAAATTCTGCCAGCATTTACACCCAGCAATGAAAGTCAAATTCTGCCCTCTATTATAAGCAGACAACCCCTTTAGATTGTATTTGAAATCAATGGGATTGCCTGGGTGTAAAATGAGAACAGTCCCTTAGTGCCACAGAAAACCAAGCAACAAAGCAATTTTACAATGTTAAATTCAGCAAATAAATTCTGGTATTATTGTTTTCTCTATTGTTACATTATTATTCAGCTTTGCTTTGAAATTATATAGGTAGAAAACCAGAATATAATATTTTAAAAATGGTTGTCTGAAGCTCCAAAATTTATTTAAGACAGTAATTTCTAGACACACATGGCAATCACATTTTATCTTCAAACCAATTCAAGGTACATTAGCCTGTTATGGTAACATCTGGGAGCTTTCTCAAAAATTAGTAATTTTAAATAAAACTGTTTGTGTCAGTGGGGTCGGAGGCTCGAAGGTTTCTAACACTGGTTGAGTGAAGAGTATTGATTCCTTCTACAGTCCTTGCTGAGGCAAAATTTCCACTTATGTGAAGGCAGCTTCTGCCTGGACAAGGTTTCCAAGTGAAAATGATGGTCACACAACCCAACCTTCAAACCCCACAACAACACTGTAACTATACCACAGGTTACCTGAGCAAGCCCAGATGAGCAAACTCAACTCAAGAGTCACAAGTTACTTGGTGGTAAAGGAGATCCAGCTTAGGGATCTCCTTTGTCCCACTTTATGTTTCTACCATCGCCAAATAAGTCCTTAAATGAAATTACAGGATTCCTTCTGCTTGTCATACAGTTTCACTTGCAGAGAATATATTAGTCACAACAAAGGCTGGGGGTTTTGTTTGTTCAGTTGGTTGGGTTTTTTACAATAAGACAGACTTCCGTCTATTTCTAGGGAAAGAGCAAAGATACTCATTTGTTTGTGTAACTCTAGTTCAAGCAGGAGGGCCTTGGAGAGGCCTTTCATGCAGAGTGCTGCCTACAGGATTTCCCAACTTCACAAGGGTAAAGGAAAGATAAGGCAGTTGGTTTCAATACCAAACTTTATGAGGAAAAGGTGAGGATATGCCACTTGGACTACATGTTTGTGGTTTCTCCTGCCGTTTCCTCACTTACTGAATATATATCATAGCCATTGTGGTTTACCCTCAATGTAACCCCTTCTGTGATGAAAGAAACATCAATCACTCACTGTGGTGGGTTTTAGCAATGTAGGTTCATGACACCATAAAATTTGGGAAGTGTAGGGACACTGGGCTCTGATAAAATGCCAGTGTCACTTGCTTAAATTAAGAAACACATTCAGATCTGGTTTATACTCAAATTAAGAAAGCCGTTTGTTTAAAAGGTTATTTTTCAAACCAAAATTATTCCCGGCACTACCACATCACATGATCAACCAGAAGATAGCTCCATTGCAGCAAACCCAGGAAACATACTTGCTTTGCTTCATACATTCCAAAGAATTCATTTTAAAAAAAACAACAAAACAAATAAAAATCCCTACCTAGCAAAATAAGAGACAATACAAGAGACATTTTAACTTACATTATATCAAGAAGATGGATAATTTACAATGAAAAAAATAATTAAAATAATTAAAATAGACTGCATTCAACCTTGAACATTACTCAAAATTATTAGGCTAATGACTAAAATCCAGAGCTTGAAAAAAAGTTAATATTTTAGTATTTTTGCCTATCAAGAAATAAAGGTACCTTCTTGGTACATGCTATGACAATTTAAGGTGAGTAGAAGAAAAAAGCCAAAAGGCAACTGCCCAGAACCCTAATCTTTAACAATTCTTTGAAATACGACCTCCTACGTCATTTAATTTTTGAAAACCCTAAGGTCATGTAACACACTTTCTCTGTCATTTGTAAGTACATTAACTCAGTGGCCATATGACAGTGAAATTATGATAATGGGCTGCTAAAATGGGTCATGCAGACACTGCGTTTCATGTTAGCTTCAAACAACAGTGAGAATATAGTCCAAATCAAATATGACAGTACAAAAGCACATGGTTTACTTTTCTCAGCACTTTGCCAGTAACTGGGAAGAAGGATACAACCACTAAATATAGATGCATTAGTAGAGTTTCCCACCTATGAACTGTCCTTCTCTCTCCACCCATGATGCACTAAAAGAAAACTGCCATTACAAAAAAGCAAACTTTTTAATAAAAGACTGTCTTTTTCCTTGCAAGGTTTTTCTTGCGTAATACAAAGGTTATCCCTTGACAAAGCAAACATTCTTAGAGTGTGAACAGTATCTTAAAAGGAGACAGAGAAGCACACAAACCTTCACACAAAATAAATCAGTTTTTGTTTTTTTAAAAGTATACAATCATTGGTGGTAATTCTTCTGTCTGTACGGCAAACTTAATGGATACTATTGCCTGAAGCCTATGCTCATCAACACAGACCTTTGAGGACCCCAAAATTAAAACATGTCTAATTTGATATATACCTACAGAAGCCAAGTCACTAAAATAATAATAATAATAATAATAATAATAATAATAATAATAATAATAATAATAATAATAATAATAATAATAATAATAATAATAATAATAATAACAGCAGCAACAACAACAATTTTTGAGGTGCATGTTTCAGGGACAATTCATTTATGTTCCTGCTTGTATCAAGCTACAGGATCAGGAATCTTTTTGCAAAATTCAAACAGGCACAGGGTTTACTTGTCCTTTCTTCTTTCATGCAGAGCATTGCATTTGAGAGGAAAAGAACTGCAGTGTTGAGACTCTTAAAGACGACTTTCTGCAAATGCAGGCCACCCGTACAGGATCAAAATTTTTGCACTGGTTAAAATCATACAACTGCATTTAACCCATTGATTTTTTATGATATTAATGCTTATTAACTACCTGTAATAAAAGCACAATTTTCTATAAAAAGCCCTTTTTTCTTTCTTTGTCTTTTCTGCACAATTTGAAAACTGTCAGTCTAATAGTTCCTAAGAGAACTAAGCAGTAAGGTTGACGAACACAAAAGCACAGAAACACCATTGCATGCAAAAGTTAGCTGAATAGCACAGATAATTGCTTAGATAATTATTTTGATAGAAGCCCTGCTGAAAGCTCCTATATTTTATCATACGTGTGAAGTGTGCATGACCCACCTCCAACATGTGAGCCCTGTGCTGGATGATAACTGAAGTAGTGACTTTTTGCCTTTCCTTTTAGTTCAATGCAATAAATAACATGTGCAGTTAGCTAAAAGGAGAATGGGCAACCTAGATTGCCAGGCTCATATTTATTTTTAAGCAAATCGTGTCTGTCAGACAGGGGGAGAAATCAAGTTACATAATTTATGTAAGGGGTGTCCATTATGTACATAGTAATGTAGCAGTCTGCGAGAAGACAAGCAAGTAGCAATGAGAGAAGTTGCTCTTGAGGAAGATCACATTGCCCAGCTCCAGCCCGTGAGCTTCCTGAGCCTTATGCAGCCTGACTGACAATGAGATTTAATGTAGCCTAACTATAGTAGCCTTGAGCAGAGATGCAATTATAACAGGAAGGCATAGAGAGTTTTAGTGTATTAGACTGTATCAGACTGTTGTGAGCATCAGTGGCGTAATCAGCAAATGCTTGCTCTTCCAGGCTCTTCCCCCCTCCACCTGAAAATTCAAAACATAAGACCCTTCCACTTTTAAAAACTTGAGTAAAGGTCATTTTGTTTTCCACAATACCAAAAAAAAGGCATAGCTAGATTTGACATGCATATGCAAATCAGCACGCAGGAAAAAAAATAAACTGATTTTCCTTCACACTAGGTTACTGTATCTGAATAAAATGTTAGCTATAAACACCTTGACTAAGAAAAAAACCCACACCAGCTCTTTGGTTTAATTGGCAGGATAGTCTTAGCAGATGTAGCAGTGCTGGACAAGGTTATTGTCTCATGGCAGATCATAACAAAAATGTACAATTCTCCACTGGTCAGAAAAATAATAACTCAAGTTGTATTTTAACATACTTCTAAACAAGACAGGAAGGTATCTTACAATACCTGAGAATATTACATCAATCACAGATAATAATTAATAATATCAGTATATGTAATACTAAACAAATGGAAATACTTCTATAGGTGAAAAAAAATCACCATGGCTTTTCAATTTGTAGAAGCTTACAATGTCATGAAATGCAGCATGTCACTTAGTGCTTTGACACTCAATCTTTTTTGGCCTTAATTAGCACTTTTGTTTCAAAGAGCTTTGAGTATATGAACCTACTGACTAAATAACTGCACCCACCCTCCCAAAAAAAACAGACCATTTTATTTCACAAAGATGATAACTAACCCAAATGTTAACTAAATGTGTGTTTATGTAGAGTTTAGAAGGAGAAATTTTGGCAAGAGTAAATAGAGACTGTTATTTTGACCGTACTTTTCATAAAACACATGTTCACACAGAACCACAAAAGGCGTACATACAGACTAAATATATGCACAAAAAAAAAAAATCCAACTAAAGCAATCCCACCTATATACCACAAAAGGAGTTGCCAAATCATGTATTAACTTCTACAACCCATTCTAAAGTTCTTTTTTTCACCCTCATGATGGGTCTAGATAGATACTACATGCACTAAAGTAGCACAGAAATATACCCTTATCTAGCACTAACATCTTTAATTTGTCACTTTCATGGCAGACATTTCCAGATAGTCTAGAGGTACAGAAATTTTATGTTGCCAGCACAAAAGCAACTGAAGTACCTGACCACTTAAGCCCTCATATTTTAAAATTCATGACAGATGCAAAGTAAATTTTACTAAAGACTATTATATAATCAATAATTTGTTCAAAACGTTTTTCTCATGGAAAGTTATGATGTTATTTCAAGCAACTGCTTATTACTATGTTATAAAGCATATTCCTCTGCAATATTCTGTTCAGGATCATGAAACCTTGGCAGCCTTATACATTTCCTCTTGATATACAGCAAGAAGTAACAGAGTTTGGGACAGTAATAAAAAGGATTCATCACTTTAAAATAGTTTAACATCCATTGTGTGCATTAAATGTTGGGAAAATGTTTGCAGGAGCTACTGCAAAAGAGCCGCAAATCTAATTCTTTTCCCCTGTCTGATTGATACAATCAGGAATTCATTTAAATGGTCCTTTAGTGAGCTGTCATCAAACTGCAGCCCATTTACAGAAGGTTAGCTAATTAATGAACTCTTGATTGAAGATTAATTTGGCAACGCTTTTTAATTTTCACCTTAAAACTATGACAAACAATGATGTATTTTAATTAGAGCTTCAACTATAGCTGGGTGCTTTATATACATCTCTGATATTGTAAACAGATCACATCTATTAATTGGTAAATAGATAATAATGTTTAATTATCTGGAAATTAACAAAAGACTAACAACATATCCTAATTTTACACATGCAGAAAAAACATATGTCCATACAATGAAATGTCGTATTGAATAATGTAGATTCTACCAATATACTTCCAAAATTCCTCTGTAACACATTGCTTTAATAAAAAGTACTTGGTGCTAATTAAAAAGAAAGATACGAGCGGGTGTATTCTGCACTCATACCTACAGATGCAGTAATCCAACTATCCAGTATAAACCTGCTTCTTCTACATAACAATTATTCTGTCTTCATGTAGTATTTCTGCACAATGATTGGTGATTTATTTGTGAAATTGCTAGAATGGGGAAGCCACACAGAGGTCTCAAAGCTCTCGACCAAGGTAAATAAAATGTCATAATATATTTAGCAAATAATAACGGGGAAAAATAGAGAAAAACATCATCAGAAGATGCCAGGAAACAAATAGGAATGCAGAGGAATAAAATTCTTAGTATTTTTTCTCCCAAATAAAGTCACTGTTCATAGTGCTGCAGCTTAAATAATGGCAGCAAATTCAACTATATTTTCAGAAAAAAGTTCAATCACATTATTTTTCAATTTATCACTCTAATTTTCAGTCCTGTCTTCTATTTACAACTTTTTATTTTCTTTTTCAAAAGACATGGCCTTTCATAGCTTTTATTTGATGTGCCATTACCCTCAACTCAGTTATTCTAACCACAAAAAGGCGGCAATGAAACACCATTGTCAAGTGAAAGCAGCAGCAAGTTCCTGCATATTGTCTGCGGTTTTGCTTGTGTGTTTGCTTTAAGGACAGAAAAATGGAATAGCATTTAAGATGCTCAAAATAACCATGCTCACAAATAATACCATCAATAGCTTGTGGCTTTTTCAGAAATAATTTTCAACTAACTTGTCTTTTAACACTGGAGATGTAGAATGTTTTCATCTGTTTGAGATCTGGCATTTAATTGTTTCAGATTAACATTAAAGCCCTGTAATGTTTACCAAAAATGTCTTGGCTACAATTTCATGCATTTGATTTCATTTTAAACACTGTTATATATTAATGACAAAATATTTGTCAATAGAAGCAAAGAGAAACCTGGAAATTAATTGCATATAAGAAGGTCTCACTTGCCCATTGATTATACAGGCAGAGCTCAGTTAGGGAGGTAAAAGGCTCTGAATCAGAGCTGTCATTTTTGCCCGAACATGAGAAAGTCATAGACATGTATGTACTAATCCAAGGAAGTATCTTTTTCTGGATAAATGAATATGTGAGCCTTTTTGTAGATGATGTTGGAGCCAGTCATGAACTGCTGAAAGAACTCGGAGTTTTCTTTAATTCTGTCTTTGTTTTTCATTGACTTTATGACAGGTGATGTTTCTCAGAGGTTTATAGACACTATAACCAAAGAGCAGGGAGAATATGAATTCTTGAACATTTTTGTTGTGTAGTGTCTTAATGAGAAGACAAATCACAATCCTGAAGAGACATCTAAACAGACAAAGAGCGCTCCTCACTAAATTCTCATTTTCTGTGTCCCAGGTAAGTATTACTATTGTTATGGCCAGACATCATTATCCTCTCTGTATGACCTCTGACACTTCAGTTTAGTCACGCATTTGCTCATACAGAACACCTGTGGAAAGCACATCAAGTGCTAACCAAAACTTAGTACCACAAAAACACACTTTGCTTTGTTTGCTCATGTGACTTGGTATCTGGAAAAGTGCAGGAGAAACAGCAAGCTGTCCCTGTACAGGCAAATGTTACTAAAGCTACCAAAACCAACAAAGAAGAAAAATTACTGCTATGATAACAAATATCTGTGCATAAACACAGTATACTTTGACAAAACTAAATGCATGAAGAAAAACAGATAAAGGCAAAATGTTATTCTATATTCACTAAGACAAGTTCAAACTCATGTATAAATAACTAAATGGGTGTAGGAGAGGACAGAATTTGGCCCACTACTTGCATCTTTTTGATCCAGTAACTATTCCCCTAGCCAGGCTGAAAAAAGAAATATACAAGGTTAGAGAATAAGAGATCCAATCATGTAAAATCAGTGGCATACAAACATTTGAGAAACAGCTTTCATCAGAGCTGTCTAGACCTAGATATTTAAAATCGTCTGTGTGAAAGGAGAGAGAGGAGAAAGAGGAAAATCACCTCTTTGTTCCAGAGAAAATGTTAGATTTTTTTACAATTATTTTAGTTTGAGTGGGTTGCGGAGACCATTAAAGGAAATGAGCAGAAAAAGTGTTTTCATCACTTGTTAGTTCGTGCTTGAAAAGCTAAAATACTGTTTCATTTTAATAGTTCAATCTTAGCATCTATGTACTCCTTGGTGCAGAATACAGCCACTGGCAAGGTAGGGAAAAGAATTTGTGAAGTTACAGGTGAAGGAGAGGGGCCTGAGGTGTTATCAGTGTTTTCCTACCCTCTGCAGGGGGACAGCAAGTTCTCATCCAGCCTGCACTGGAATGTGTTTCACTAACAGGAGTGTTGGCCCAGCTGGGTCCCCAGCTCTGCAGAGATGGCGAGTGACTTTGTACTGTTCGATAGAGTTCAGTAGCATGCACATCAGCTACAGCAACCCAAAAACAAACAAACAAAAAGGCAAAGGCCACAATATAAAATATATTTGCTCTTTTTATTTGGAGAAGTGCGGAGATGTTCAGATTACAGCTTTTGTTGCTGTTTCACTGTGTGCCTCATAAAACTCTTAGAACCTGCTTCTACCATGGGATGCATACCTTCTGCAAAATACTGCCTGCCCTCATTGGCACCAAGGGTAAATCATAGGAGGTACTGAGCAAATCACAGAAGAAGGCCCTTATTCACTATGTCATCCTGCTGTTAAATCTTTGCTAAAATGTGAGGGGAGACCTCGAGGCTTTGCCTTTTGCTGTTTGGTCTTTTCATAAAAATTACCAAGTGTGTGGATGGCAAAATACAAATCCATGAGGGCTTGTTTTTTCTGATGCAAACATGAATTTATTTAAACAGGGAACCCCATGAATATGTTAGAATACTAAAACAAGAGGTCATGAAACCACAGAGGATACTCATTTTTCATCAATATTGATATGAATATTCTTACCTATCTGAGAAACAGTAAACAAGAAAATTACCTGCAAAAACTATTTTAATCCCACATCTGCTTACAAAAAATACTACACATATACATGGCACTAATTTGCAGCTGTAATGGAAAATAAAATCTGAATTTCATTACTTGGTTTTACCTATCTGAAGAAAAATGCAGCATGCTCTAAGCGGCTATTCTATTACTTAAGGAATAACCAACAACACTGGATCTATTGTGAAAGATTTGTGGCACACACTTAGGCACCTTTAAAGTAGAAAACCTTGGCTAGCTAATAAAATGCACTTTTTGACTCTTTGGGTGGGACTGTACTTACAGCCAAAAGACATCCAGATATTTCATGCAGTATTAAGCATCCACCAGAATCTGGCTGGATTGACATATCCAAGCTCCTTACACCATAATACTTGTTCATTCATAGGAAAACACCATCGAGTTCTGGAATAAGCTTCCTCTGTGTATCAGAAAGCTGACTGCCACTCATGGTCAGGATCTTCCTTTCCTGCAACCAATCTACAAATACAAATCTGAGATTTAAGGGTGCAAATTTCAAGCCAATTCATTACTTAAAATCTAGAAACAATTTAAAAATGTCCTGGGAATACTCACATACTTAAAGAAAGACATGCTTAACCCTTGAGAAATTATGTTACTGTCTTTCTGGCATGCATGCATACATGTCAAGGACTCAAATCCACATCAGAGAAACACACACAGATAGGTTCACAGTTGCAAAAAAAAGACCTGAGCCTCACTAACAACATGAGAAGCCACATAAAATGAGGACTGTACACCCCAAACTATTAGAGATCATTACAGAAAGCTAGAACTTCCTAAGTTGGTTGAAACATAATACACAGTAAACTAAATATCTTGTTCCAATGATGCTTTCAGAGCATAAGCTTACATTTGAAATATTTCAGTATTGGAACTCAGTAAAAATAATGTATCATGCAGAGAATGTTG
Organism: Molothrus aeneus; assembly: GCF_037042795.1. Taxonomy (NCBI): domain Eukaryota; kingdom Metazoa; phylum Chordata; class Aves; order Passeriformes; family Icteridae; genus Molothrus; species Molothrus aeneus. The sequence goes on from NC_089646.1 coordinate 94,462,801, forward strand.
TTTTAGAGTGTTAACATTTCCTGCCTTTAAGCAAATACAGTCATATAATCTCAAACTATTTGAATTCTGCATTAAAAGACTTCAGGAAACTAATGATCAGGGTTTGAAGGTATTTTTTAGTAGTTTTGGGGTGGGGTGTGTTTTTCATTTGGTTGGGTTTTTTTTTAATTTAGAAAACACCATTTACTGGTATTTCTTCGCTGATTATTTGAAACAGCTGAAACTAACATGGTGCCTTTTTGTTTACGTCTGCATTTATATACTGGCATCAAAGATACCGCTAAAAAGCTGGCAGTGCTAGAGTTCAGTTTACTGCCAGAGCTTGGATCGGTGAAGAGATTTTCCTGCATGACTTACCAAACCAAAGACTTTCTGCACTTGCACAGTGCAAAAACCCTAGATCCCTGCACCTAACTTTTTCAAAAGATATGTTGCCTCATATTGTTACTCTTCATTTTCAAACAGAGGTAAAGGGGAAGATGCAGCATTTTGCATAGTCTACCACAGCATTAGACAGGAGAAAGTCAGCTTTGGTGCTGGAGAACAGCGTTCCCTCCCTCTTCTCTGCCTTTGCCCATCACCTCTAAGAGCTACTCCTTTAATTGTTTACCTGCTTCTAAACAGCATGCATTTGTCTGCATTCCTGGGCTTAATAATTATAATTATAAATCAATGTGCATTAATAAAATAAGTTTATAAGAGCTCAGTTGGCTTGCTATTTATGACACTATAAAATACTCACCTTATATGAACAATCCCACAAGGCTTCTATTATCTCTTCTCCCAATCATTTTATGATTATCATCTCATAATCATTTCAGAAAGAAACAGGTAAAGTAGATTGTAAACATCTATTCAATTTCTCAGCATTGTAATTTGGAATTTTGTCTCCCCTGTCCCACTATGGATACCTAAAAATAATTTTAAAATAATTCCTCTGCCCAGGTTACAGAGCACAAGGAAGAGACTTAGGTTCAAACATGCATGAAACACACATGTTAAGGGCAGGCACATAGCCAGCTGTGTATGACCTTAAGTATAAGGACAGCTCTTACTGAACAAGAAGCAAACCTTTGAGTGTCCACCAGATGTCTTGATGGTTGATGCTTCAACATAAGGATGATTAAGAAACCACACATCCTTCCAAAATACTGCACTCTAAAACTTGGAATAAATTCCCCTTTTCCTAGCTGTAACATTTCTGAGCAGGGCTTTAGCACTCCATTATTGTGAATGTTTTTTGGCCCAAGGCAAAAAATATTGACAAAGTTCCACCTCCAAGACAGTTATTGTCTCTGTATACTTGATAGCAGCCTTCACAGGTTCACCTGCCAGTATTAAATCCTTGCTTTGGGTGAGAGAAGTAAAAATTTGCTAGCATTCCAAGCTATTTCATTGTAGCAGCAGCTACAGCAGCAAATCAAATTGTTCTTTCAATTAAACCAGTTCAGTGCCTTAGAGAGAAAAGATCTAGACCTGCCCTTCTCAAAAAAAAAAAAAATTCAGTTTATGCCAAGTCTGAAGTTTTTACTACAAGTGAGAGGAAAAGGCTCAGATGTTCTTATTCCGGTGGTCAATAAGCCACATCACAAAATAAAATGTGTTTGGAACCATTTGTGTATAACTGATAGTCTTTTCTAGAAGCCAGTGACATTCAAGCAGGCCAGATGCCAAGGTCTCCAAGGGGGCCACCACCAGGTTTGAACCATCCTTTTGTCTGCAGCATGCACCAGAAAATTTGCTAGAAACTGGCAATACACTGGAAGGCATCAGGGAGCAGGAGGAAACAATCTATCATGATAATGTCCCATATTTAAGTAGGCCAGAAGAGCACTTTTGAGGTACTAAAGCACCTCAATAGGAAGTACTCAGACAAGTAAAATCCAGGCCCTTGTAGCAAGGAGGAAAAGAAAGGAAAACTCATTTGTGAGAAACAAATATCATCGTGAAGTAAAACATGATACAAATTTAGATGGTTCTGGGTGAAGAGCAAAACACCTTATTTTTTACTTCCCCTGCATAAAGACATCTATGCAAACACACAGCAACTGCCCCACATATGCACAGTGTTTGTTTGCACATGGGACATAGAGTGACAGCAATGATCTACCTTGCTCTGTTTTCCTTTTGAGCTGTTTTGGGGTTTTTTTGACAGAGCTTTCACTCACTGGAAGGATAGGGAAATAACTAAGATGACATCTGCTAACAGAATATATAACTGTCACTGTATCACAGAGGGGGCTTAAAGAACTATGTGGCAGGGTCCCTTTAAATGAGATGGCCATGGCTACACAAGGATGGAAACCAAATGACCCCTCATGGGTAATCTATCCAGGTTAGAGAGGGGGTCATGGCAGGGGCACCACAGAAAGGCATGCACTCTGCATGGGAAAGAAAAAGAATGTCAGAAACCAGAATTTCACTGGCTTTAACTTCAGAGACAGCAAACTCTTTCCCTGATGCTTTTTAAAACAGAACTTTAAAATATCACAACACCAAGCCAACATCTGAGTTTGAAACAGAATGTCAAATCCTCTACTCTTCTTGTAAACACTTCATATTGCCATCATAGCAGGAGATGGGAGATAGCTCCAATTCAATTTACATTGACTCTACTACAAACCACTTTTTTTGCAGCTGCACAAAAACATGGCCTCATATTCAGAATTTACAGATGCTTCAGCCTGCCCAGGATCAGAATTGCACTAGAGGATTTTATGATGTCCAAGCTTTTTCAGAGGCAAGCCCACCCCTCAACTCTATTTAATGGAAGTTCGGGACACCTAGTAGCTTGCAGAATCTTGAGAGGAGACTCTTCCCCTTTTCTTGTCTCAGATTTGCTCAATAGATAAAATCTCAGTGTATATCATCACCTACTCTACCCATATAGTACTTTCACTGGAAAACTTGCGTATATTTCTGAAAATGTAAATGTTCCATTTCTATTTTCTAATTATTATTTCTACCATTTTCCTCTCCTTCACCATTTTCTCCATTCCTTTACTTGTACACACAAACACACAGAGAATCCCCCATGCCAAAGGCAGAGGAGTAAATCCAGCTTCTCTTCACTGATTATGGGCCCTGTTTTAATTTGTGCAATAGTCCTTTTGATAACAATGCCTAGTTAAAACATCCATTTAAAGTCTGTATCAGTCATTTAATGGTGGAAGAATCTAATAGGGTTCCATTGGAACTCCTCCATTAACTTTTAACAGAATTCTTTCTTATAGTCAGTGTTGTAAAACAGGGATATTTCACAAATTTAAGACCAGCCTCATTCTCCATGGGGTGATAGTTAGGTCACTGCTTCCCAATCTTTTTTGGGTAACTACATCAGTTCACCATTTCAGTCGCAACAATCAGTCTCTTCACAACTTATTAATTGCAGCTTGTACTTGCTCGTTTTCACCAACTCCAAATCACAAAGGGCCCTGAGAGTCCCAGTTGCACAGCTGGTTATGATGCATATAAAAAAAGGTATAGCCACCAGATTCTAAAAAATCCCCAAAACCCCATATTACCAACCCTTCATAACAAAAAATCAGGCCCAGCATGGTAAATACTGATTATCTAACTTTTATTCAGGAATCTAAACCCTCAGAGATGAGCTTGTGTGTAATTAGACATCTTGGCAGATCTGTCTAAAAACTACATGTTAAATATAGGAATTACTAGAAGAAAGAACTGCTGTATAGGCACTGTCTCCTTCCATACTGAGGTTTATAGGGAAAAAAACAGCAAACAGCAAAACTGAGACCATGTTCCATCAGCCACTCTATGCTGTTAGAAGATGTTCATCTTGCCAATTATATTATGCTCTTTTGTAAGTCAATCTCAAAATCTTTAATGCAGAAAGGCAACTGCTGCTAACTTAATTTTATAAGTGCAAAAGCTAAGGCACAGAAACAGAGTTCAGTTCTTTTAATTCCCAGCTTTCAAGAGCAATGTTGAAGGCACTGGGAATTGGCACTGTTCCTTCAGGACTAGCTTAAAATAAGGGAATATTCTGGTTCTTGGCCAGATTCTGAGAAGTGGAAGTACAGTTTAACTCTCTAGCATGAGCATCTCCTCCAGCTACAGAAGCATGAGTTACAGGTGCATGTGGGAAATGAGAAGGGATTTACATGGGAGATTCCAGCCTGAACAAGTGAATCATCGTAAAGGAACAGGTCAGGACCCCCAACTCGCACTGTCAGCTTCAAATCCTTCTACCCACAGAAAGCAGGGGGAAGTATTGTCAAGATTATCCTCCTGTCACACTTTCAGAATTAAGAATTTCATTAATCACCAAGGAGTTCAAAGATCCTGTAAATCTGATTCTGTTCGCACTTCCACTGGTTTGACACTGATGCAGCCGTGAATCCACTGGCTGAAAATGAGGCACCCCAAATTGCATATGCATAGCTACAAGGAATCAAGTTCATAAATGTTGTGATTTCCTCAGGCAAACAGCAGTTTCAGCAAACTTGAGCAGGAGGCCTGAAATCAACATGGCTTGTGGCAGCAGAGCCTCTTCAAAAGAAAATACGAATGATGGAATTTTTTTCCCCATTACACTCTGCACAAGCATAAAAAAAAGGGAAAAAAAATCAAAATGCAAATATCCCTAAGATACATGTGGTTACATACAAACACCTTTCTCAAGGAGCAGAATCATTCTGCTCTTGGCCTTGTGCTTCATGATACACTGAACTAAGCAGACATTTTACTACCACCCTACACAATTTTACTTACAAGTTTGTTTATACATAAATAAACACACACACACACACACACACACTCTCTCTCTCTCTCACACAAGTTTTCTTAGGCTAGATAATATGCCCCAGAAGCACAGACAAAAAATGGAAAAAAGATGAAAAGAAGCACTTTCTTCCCGCATCACTTTTATTATTATAAAAAAAAAGGGGTTATTAGAAAATTGTTTGTTTTATCCACTTATTCATCATTTGCAAGGCTCATAAAGAAATTGAAGTTACTCCTAGGAAAGGCTAGTTAAAAGAGGAAAAGGGAAGACCAAGTTACAACTTTTAAAAATAATAAAAAGGGTCTCATGTAAATAGATTATAAAGAAATAATTTTTATGCATGTGAAATCACATAAGCTTCATCTAGGCTTTTGGAGAACTTTTCTCAGCTGTTTTGAAGAGAGCATAACCACTGGAAAATGAAAACACTACATCTAAATGGAATAGTTGGGGTCATTTTCTTACATATGAAATTTGTGACAAGAATATATGACAGTTTAAAAACTTAAACCCAAACTTAGGCATTGAGTCTGAGGTTACATCAGGATTGCACTGATGGTAGCTTACCACCCCTTACTGCATCCTTGAAACTGTACATTGTGATTATACATCTCAGCATCTCACTAAAACAGTTAGGTGGCAGAAAGAGTAGCAACATAGCAGATCCCCAGTGCTAGTGAGTCAAGAGGTTAGAGAGAAAAAATGGTTTAAGGAAAATACAAGTAATTTTGTTTTCAAAAGAAAATATTCTTACATTTTAGGAATAGAATTCCATGCAGGCCTTCAAAAAGACTTCAGCAGGTTGGAGAGATGGGCAGAGAACAACTGTCTGAAATTCAACAAAGTCAAATAGAGGGTCCTACCCCTGGTGAGGAATAACCACACAAACCAACCTGGACTGGAGACTGACCTGCTGGGGGCAAATCTGCAGAGAAGGACCTGGGGGCCCTAGTGCACAACAAGATGTCCATGAGCCAGCAGTGCCCTTGTGGTCAAGAAGGCCAATGGGATCCTGGGGTGCATTAGGAAGAGCTTTGCCAGCAGTTCAAGGGAGGTGATCACACCCTTCTACTCAGCTCTAGTGAGGCCACATCTGGAGTGCTGTGTCCAGTTCTGCAAGAGAGACAGAGAGCTCCTGGGGCAGCTCCAGCGGACAGCAACAAAGTTGATCAAGGGACTGGACCATCTCCTTTTACAAGGAAAGCTGAGGGAGCTGGGCCTGTTCAGCCTCAAGAAGAGATGACTGAGAGGGGACCCTAACAATGTCCGCAAGAATCTGAAGGGAGGATTCAGAAGGATGGAGCTAGGCTCTTATTGGTGGTGCTAATCAATAAGAAAACAGACTCTGATGCACAGAAAGTTCTTCCTGAACACGAGGAAGAATTTTTTATTGTGCAGATGACTGTGTACTGGAAAAGGTTGCCCAGAGATGTTGTGGAGACATTCAAGAACCATCTGGAAACAATCCTGTGCCATGTGCACTGCTTGAGCAGTGAGGTTGGACGAAATGATCCACTATGCTCTCTTCCAACCTGACTCATCCTGTGATTCTGTGATTTATCCTCAGTGATGTAACTTGATAGGCAAAGATCAAGGCTGATAGGAGGAACAGCTGGTGCAAGAGATAGCTAAACTAATGCTTGCATGGTGGGCAAGGAGACCATTGTCTCTAACTACAGAATGGCACGTTTCTAAAGGAAACACATCACTTCAAACCAAGTAACTGTACACCAGTATAGCAGCCACACTGGTGCTCAGGCACAAAGCACTTCCAAGGAACTGCATTTAGTTTCTGAAAAGAGGGCCAGCTAAAGTTCTGATCATTTCTAAGAACAAGCCTAGCTGCACCTGGTGTAGACTGTCAGTGAAAGCAGATTCACTCTGTGAAGCTGAGACTGTACAGATGTTGAAGGACACATTTAGTGCAGGTATCTGAGTGTGCAGATGCAGTGCAAGCTGCTGCAGGCTGAGCTCTGGGTGATGGAAGTCCCTGACAAGAGGATGTGAAATGAAATGTCGAGCCTCTGCATAACCAAAGGCAGAGGGACCTGTGCCCAGCCAGGTGAATGGAACACTCAGAGACACAGGAAGGTCTGAGCACCCCAGATTTTGCACACTTACACTGTAAGGGCATAAAAGTCCTGGGTTTTCTTTGTCCAGGGCCCCTCCTCAGAGGCACCCAGCTTGAGCTGTTATTTTGTTGTTTAGTGATTGAATTATTTGAAGGATTTGGACATCTGAGATTTTGCTATGGGAAATCCAGGCTCGAGCCAGCAGAGAAATCTGGTCTGACTCTGAGAGTGTGGAGTGCGTAGCTGCGAGGGGGCTTCAGTCCCAGCTCAGGTGATGAGTGCAAATGCTGGAGTGGCTCCCGGATGGTCAGACTGGGAAATTTACAGAACAAGGAAACAGCTGAGGAATGCTGATGTGTTCTCACAGATGCTGGAAGAGGTAATCCCCAAAGCTGTGGGAGTGGTGGCCTTCAGCAGAAGGACAGCAGCAGAACAGTGGTGGTAGCAACAAATTTTCATGGTTATGGTTGCTGTATTTCTGGTGTCTGCAAAAGTATCACAGCACTGACACTGCTGTAAACTCACAGGTCTTTGGCAAAATGCTTATAAAACATAAAGGAATAGAAAGATGGATATGGGCAGGGTGGTATTGGGCTGAGGAAGGGGATTACAGAGACTACATTTTGCTGAATTTTCTCTGAAACTGCTACACATAGCGTTCTCTAGTCTAGAAACCTTCTCTAGGAGGAATCAAAAGGCTATATTAAATTCTTTTTTAAAGTGAAAAACATTGCAGGGATGCTTCTGGTTCAGTCCTTTTTCTACATACTAATGTTTGCTTTCTGTGTGTTGTTTCCATATAGAAAATACAGTACAAAGGCACAAACCTTTAAAGATGTATCTGATCTAAGCAAAAGTTTACTTGGAAGTACAGCATCTGAAGGAGTGCTTTCCACATGTAAACAGAACACTTAATCTGAGGAACTGGGCCGTTCACCTGAGAAAGTAAACCGTATTTCATCAGGATCTACTAGAATTTGGGAAACTCTTAAAAGCAGATGCTGCTGATTACTTAAGGGAAAAAAGATTAATGCTAAAAATTTAGCTGTGTCCCAGGTACATAATAGACTAGATTACATGTTTATCTGATCATCCAACTAAGTTTTCATTTCATCTACCTAATGCCTAATGAAGCAAATTAAAAGTTCAATTTAAGAAATACTCTTTAAGTACAATGTCACTTTAAAAAATACAATATAAAACATATGCTACATACTGCCTGCAAAAGAATACCTGCAAGTGCTAACCTTCCCAAGAGAGGATGGGAAAAAGCAGCTCATCATGGACTCTCAGTGGAAATATAAGTTAGCTGGAAGTTGCTTAGTCTTGAGGGATATGTGTGATTTTGTAAAGGACAGAGCACTGAAGAATGCATCATGGGCTGTGGACTATACTCCTAGACCTACAGACAAGACTTCACCTTAATGACATCTCTCCTCACTTTTTGCTCCTTCATCTTGATTGTCTCTTTAGGGGTGGAGTCTGTGCTCACTGTTTCTAAACAGCCTCTAACTGAACAGGCTCTGATCTTGACTCAGAGTCTTTAGACAACAAAATTCTTGTTTCGCTAACTAATCACAAAAGCAATTTTACATATTTATATAATTTATACACAAAGCCAAAGACTGTTTACAAATATGGAATTCAAATGGTTATGTAATCTCCTACCTTTAATTCAAATAAACAAGGCAAAACTATCTGAGTGTATCTGATTCTCCATTTGTCTTGAATACAAACCCAATCCCACTACATTACTCAATCACATTCTTAACAGTTGAGCATTAACTTTATTTTAAGATTCCATTTCAGTACAAATATATGCAATGGACACCAACAAGACTGCTAGGTATAAGTGAGCATAGGGCTACAAGGCTAATTTTGGAAATTTGAGTTTCTTTTTTTTTTTTTAATCTTCGCAGGAATGCATCAGTAAATAAACTCACCAGCTCTGGAGAGCACTAAAATTCAGAAGAACAGAGGCATGACTCTGCAGGTTAATAAAAAAATTCTTCATGTTACATAAGATATAACCACTCCAAAAATATAGAGGCCAAGGAGATAAAAAAAGAAAAAGTACACAGTTTACTGGATATACCTCAACTACAAAAGCACCTGTGCTAACTACATCACTGACACAGTTTAAGTGCTCAGTAATCAGACGACAAAGTGTTAACAGTCAGTGAGTTGCCATGTAATTATTGTTGCATCCAATGGAGTTTCCCAGTACTGTATGTGCTGCATTGTTCCTGTTATTATGTGGTAACTATCAAATTACCACGTGTCATCACTGTAACATTAGGTTGATCCACTATGGAAATTCATTCTGTTCAATAGCAGTCTAAATTCTTCATTTTGTCCCTCTGGTGATATGGACAGGTGGATTACATACTGAGCTATACAAAAGGTTAAAGGAGTAGGTGAGACACTTCATAGATTAAACCTGATCAAACAGCCTGATTCTGCCACTTTTTCCCACTATGAGTTTCACTACTTTCCCGCAGATGGGATAATACTTGACAGGGTACTACTATCTGTCCCAAAGTGATCATTTTCTCCTTAAATTTCCTGTAAAACCAACATCAACTTTCTCCTTCTACAGCTAAAGTAGTTACTATCTTAAAAAAATAGAGTAGAAAAGAAGGTTTTGCTTGCTGTAAATGGAAGGGAGTCAAAAATGTCAGGAGATCCATTTAGGACTCACAGTGATACTAATCTATTTTACTGAGAAGACATACAGAAAATAATACTGTGATGGGAGGAAAGAGTATTAGGGTTTTTTTTAAGGGACAAATAGAAATAGATACATCATGATAAGCTTTGGTTCACACATTTGCTGTATCTATATTTCTGTGAAGAACAAAATTAAGTGCTAGAAGTGTTTTGAAATAACATTAGGAATACATACACAAAACTTGGAAACCACCCAAGTGAGGGAGCAAAACTTCAAGTGTAGCTCTCAACCTGGGAACCTCCCACACTACAACAAACTCATTAGCAACTGCTAACAAGCCACCTGGTGTGAGCCACATGATAAGTGAAAATACGACGGCAAGGATGTTATGAAAATGGTTATCACCCATCAGTGCATTCACTACAAGGAGTATTTTGCACATATATTTTACATTAACACTTGGAAGGTGCTCAGATGTTACGTGATTGGAAGCCCACGCAAGAGCCCGCGCAGATGACACAGTAGTTTCAAGGGCATAGGATTGTTCACTATTAGCTTCACTGACATCTAAATAGGTGCAGAGCCAAATTTATACACAAATGAAAGTCAAAGACGTTAAGGGGACAAAGACAATTGGGTAATTATGTAAATAAAATCTGAAATATTATAAAAGATTTATCAAAATGAGGACAGAGTCTTTTCTTACCATGATTAGTTAGCGCATAGCAGAATCCCTGAGCAGACAAGACAATTACTGTTTCACACAGGTTAGCAGAGGAAGATATACTGTCTCAGGAAAGTAAGATTTATCAACAACTACCACGTGTCAGGTACTGGCTTCAGGTTTGCAAGCGTGTCTGAATTAACGGAGAGGTAAGACACACCTTTCTGAAGAAAGGCCTGAGGTCTCAGAAAAACCCATGGCAACAAGTATTTTCTCTGCAGAACACTTCCACCTCCACAGCTGCAGCTCAAATTTCATCAGTACTCAATCAATAGACAAAGGTAGTCCTCTGGCTACATTTGGTAAAAAATGGCTCACTTCCCTTCCCCTTTCCACTTCTGCACAGAGCATTTCTGACCATTTGCTACATCTCTGTCAATCTGCCAGCAGCTCTGTGGCTCAAGATTACAGCACGGGAGATGCATGCAATTTCCAAGTATCAGGAACTAACAGTAAGTTGGCAACTGTATAGTTTATTGAAATAACATGCATTGTTGTCCTCTCAACAATTTACCTCCAATCTTCTTCAGTATTTTCTAGAATCTCTTGCAGAATCCAGCTCACTTCATATGTCAGTCATTTTGAAGTTGTCTAACAGGGAATGGCAGTCAGTGGAACCAAATGGCAATTAAAATAACTTCTTGCAAGCAATTTCAAGAGAAGACTGGAAGTAAGGAATGGAAACAAATTCATGTTCTCATATTATAATCAGGTCATTCTTTCATTGTCAAATACAATGCCTCCAAACCACAAGTGATATTGGTCTGTTTATAGTAACAAACATGGTGGAAGAGTGTACACGGAATTCAGGAAGTTTCATCACTGTGTCCCCTAGACCCACTCTAAGAGGACACAGTACAACAGCAGAATCACAGAATCACAAATTCATAGAATAGTTTGGGTTGGAAGGGACCCTAAAGATGATCTAGTTCCAACCTCACTGCCATGGGCTGGGACACCTTTCACTAGATCAGGCTGCTCAGAGCTCCATCTGGAAAGAGCTTCCTAGCATTGTTTACACTAAATATTGCACCATTAACTACCCCAGCAGCAACATGTGCACCATTCAACCAAACTGTAGCCTCTTACAGCAGTTTTTTCTCAAGATCTACCCTTGGTTCTAAATGTGCCAATGAGATTGAGTTCAAAAAGTTCTATTTTAGTTAACTTGATGTCGCATCTGAGAAACTGCCCTGCTACAAACTCTTCCTCTACAAAGAACTTCTACATGAGCACACAAATATTTCTGAGATGCAGTGACCAGCACATGTGTCACCATGATCTTCCAAAATGTTGCTTAAATAAAAGCTTTGGGACCGGTGCTACCTATGTTGCTCATGGGAAGTAACAAGCCACACTATGGGAGAGAGCGAACAAGGACTTTGTCTCTTTAATTTTACATGCATGATAATGTTTTTAACCACTAAGGTCATACCTGCATGTGATGACTGACAACTTTTCAACTTGATTCAAAGCAAACAGCTGTTGGTTTGATTGCCTAGCAACTAAAAGTTGATGGATGACCCTTAAGATGGATAACTACCATAAATCACCTCATTCAGACTCTCAGGGAAAAAAAATTAAAAAACAATGGTTTTCATGACATTTGCTGCACTCCATAATGTGCCATGATAAATTTGGCTGCCTTATGGATGCACAGTTGTGGCTGTTGAAATTAGACACTTTTGTTTTCTGCATTCTGCGCTTCTTGTAGCCCCCTCTGTAAGGTGTGTTCATATTAATATACTCCACTGTCAGAAGAAAGCAGAATACCAGAAGCTACTGTCAGTCACCACAAGGCAGGGAGAATCTGTATTGAATCTCTGCATCACCAAACAGCTTTTAATCAGGAAACAGCAGTCTTATATCATAGCTATGGCACTGGGCTACATGCATTAATAATGGTTACAATATATTTAGTGTAATGACTTGACCCCGGTCAACATTATTGATGCTGTGATTAATATGAATTTGATAAACTGCTTCCTCTTTGACGACATTTTGTATGTTTCTCAAGCAAGGGAAAAATACTTTTTATGTATGAGTAAATATAGCAGGCCTTCATAGAGGCATTCTGATCTCAGCTGCACAGGTGTAAAAATAGATTCCCAGGATTTATACAAGTGTCCCTGAAACTGAAATCTCAGCTACAAGAAATAGAGGGGGGGGGGAAGAAAAGTGGAAAAAAATAAGATATCCTCATTTTCATTTCATTAATAAAAGAAAAAAAAATCCAAACCCTCCAAATCAGGATTCTAAGTGGAAGGCCATATTCCTCCCATAGAGTGTTCAGACAGAAAGGGAAATTCCCTTTTATTATTCTAGATAATAGGATTTCTCTGTTTGTTATGTACAGAATACATATGCATTCAAAAACAGATGTTCATAATTGCTTTCATTGTTTGGATTTTTAAAAAACTCTTGAGCTTGACTATTCATATGAAAACTCTTGTACTGAATTTGGTTTATGATAGCAAAGTGATTTCTAGTTTTGTTTAAAGGAAAAAAAAACCAAAAAAAGTTTGGTTCAAGTTTTAGTATATCCTTGGGGAAGTGCTGCCTTAAATTATAGTATGTGATGATTTCATCAAGGACAAGTCCGGTAAATGCTACTACCTTCCTCTAAGTAGACACGTGTCAGCCCACATGAATAAACTGCTGTCCAGTGCAATTCTGTCACATGACACACTCACTCCCAAACTGTGATACGTGACCCACTGAAGTGGGGCAGGTCACCAGGCACCCCAAGTTATGATCAGAGGCATGCAAATGAACTCCAAAAACTGCATCAGTGGGAAATGGAAGGTACCAGTGGAAATCAGAAAATCAGAAATTGGATGGAAATGGAAGATGAGCAATTTCACCTGGGGAGCAGATGGTTACCTGAACAATGTATTTGGGGAAATAATGCTAAGGGAAGAAAGTTTCAAGGTGGGACTGAGCTGACAGAATATGTGGGGAAAGTATGCTTGTCACATGCTTGCACTGTGTCTAAACCTATGCTATCAGTTTCAGGAACTTCTCCCTTTAACTGAAGTTAGTTGAGCATTTTCTGAATTCAAGTTAGTTCATTTGCAAAACAAAATCAAAAGTCAAGTTCCAAAGGATGAAGCATTCTAATAAATTCATCAAGCAAACTGGCATGCTGGTGGTACTAAATTAGAAATAGCACTTAGCTGAGCCATGCCTTCAGATTTTCAGCAGGGTTGTAATCAGTTTTCCAAAAGGTATATTCTGAAAATATGAGGCATGTGTCCACCTGCAAGATCTCGAACTACATTTCTTAATTTTACATAAAAGTGGAATGTAAGCACAGCATGCAAACAGTTGTTGAAGTCTACTGCATTTCTCAACAACTAAGAAAGTTGATGCTCCACCAGATACGCGCACAATTTAGTGGATGCTCCACTTCTTGAAGATGCCTCAAGCAGTGAGTATGTAGCTTAGATGCCCTTTGTCTCTCAGAAGAGATGAACTTGTCAAAGTAACAATGCCAGTTGTAATGCAATTTATTGGATCTTCTGAAATTTCAGATCACTGCATCCTATAATCAATATTTTGCATTCTTCAGCCACAGTACCCCTTCAACAGAGAGCATAACCAGTGCAATTCGCAAAAACAGGAGTCTAAAGTGCACCTAGATATGTTTAGCATAAAAGCACTTATATACAAGTAACATTCAGACACAACCACTATTTATTGTTTCAGCTTTAAGTCTCGGATGCCTCCGTGAAGGACCCACTAAAGAGGACAAGACGGCATGCTGGCCCTTTAAAACTGAAATGCTTGTTTCCTTTCTGTAAGAAAAGTAAATCATGCTATAGTGAGTGGAGCTTTGAAAAAGCATCCATCCATTAAAGTTCATGGATCCTCGTTTCCAGATTGTCCCTCCCCTGGCTGTGTCTCAAGTTACAGCCTTGTACAATCCAAGTCTAAATAATATTCACTATGATAAATGACACCATAACTCCGATATCCACAATCAATCTTTGCTTTAAAGATACATCCATCTTCAATAATGTTGATGGGGATTCTGTAAAATGGGAAACGTGACTGTTTTCCCGACCTCCTAACAGTGGGGGAAGGAAGCTCTGAGTGATGGCTGTCAGCCCACATCTGGCTGCAAATATAAATTAGCCTTATGTAGACAAATGAAAGGACCAGCCCTGACTAGAAAACAGCCACTCCTGAGCAATGGCTAATTTATAGGACTCCTTTCTGGAAAGTTCCTAGCTAAGGCTACAGTCTCCTTAGCTATCTCTTTAAATGATATCTGATGCTGTAAATAACTTCAGTGTGGTTGGAACTATGCAAAGTACAAAGAGCGATTTGGTGGGGGGAGGGGAGGAGACAATAACTTTCTCATATTCTTTGTACATGATCAAGATTTAAATTCAGCCACTCAAAACACATTTGCACATGCACGCAGACAAACAAAAGTTTTGTTTCAGGAAACGTTGTTATATTTTGGAAATATGCTCTTCATTTGGCAAAAGATCATTTTCTGCTTTAACTCCTTTGTCATCTCCTGGGCTGCAGGACCGAGGCAACTACATTACAGAAATTAAACTATTCAGTGCAAGCGACACCTTGAGGTCTGCAGATTACTTTTTTCCCTGTTAAATGCTATCAACTTTTCCTTCTCCTCACCTTGCCCCCTCTAGCTGATAGAGTTTCAGGAGGAGCATGGTGAGTCCTACCAGCTCAGTTCATCTAAGCTGGTGCTATGCAGCTCAGATGTTGTGAAGTGGCATGCAGAGAAACTACCTGCTCTATTTATTTCAGCACATGGCTTCACAATAACCAGAAGGAAATTTTAAACAGGAAGGTGGAAGGAAGATTCTCTGATCGTCTCATCCACGGCCACACATGAAACACAAATCCCTACCTGTGCACAGGACAGTGGCTACCCTTTTTTTCATGACTGAAATGCTTTATTACCTTATTCTTTATGTCTTTGACCTTGTCCTGCCGTAGAAAAACGCAGGACTTTAATTCTTATAGCGGACAATATATGGGAATTAAAAAAAAAAAAAGAGTTCTTTCCAGGAGGAATGGGTGAGTGGATGAGGGAGCAGCCCGATGCACATTATTGCCACACATGGGCTGGCTGGGATGGCACCTGGGCATCGCAGCTCTCGGGGGAGGGGGAGGTCCAGCGGCACTGGGGAGGTCTGGCGGCAGCAGTGGCGGCAGCGAGGGTTAATTCTGTGAAGGTTGAAGGACTTACAGTAATGCTGCGAAGACAGAAACATCACAGGCTTTCCTGGCAAGAGGCTCGCAGAGGGTAGGAGGGGACTGCGAAATGAACTCTCTCAGGCTTTGTCGTGTGCGTTTCCCAAGGCCCGGCCTGGCCCCTTTGATAAATGACACATGTCATTCTGTCAGGGGCTGACACTGCAGCTGGGAGGGCCGGTGATGTATGGCTCCGCTGAAAAGGAAATCAACTTTTTGGCACCAAGTAAGACTGTGCCCTGTGTAAAGATTTTGTTTCTCAAAAAGTGAAAGATAGACTTAGGATTTAAAAAAAAAAAAAAAAAAAAAAAAGTTGAAAAACAGATTGAGCGACAGCTTACACTTAACATAAATTAACTCGGTAATGGTGAAATGTGCTAGCCTGTGATAAATAAAAGCTACATTAGTCAATTATTAATCACACTCCAACTTGTAGCCAAAACCCATGACTTAAATCTGAGGCCTGAGCTGCCTTACAAACAGATAAGACAGTGTTTGATAGATGTCTTGCATAGTGTAATCAGGAAGGAATCAAAGGCTTAGTGGTTTAACTAGGGGGGGTGTGGAAGGTTCTGGAAACTGAGACTGGGTAAAGTGGATAACTGGATTGAAAGCACCCTTTCACTGGGGATACAGTATATCTTTTGACTGCTTAAAGAAGGGGGGGGGAAGACGGAGAGAGAGACATATCTGAATTTGGTTTAATCTTTTTTTTATATACAGGAATGTCTCGAAACTCTATTTCCCTCCCCCACCTCCCACCACCACCACTGTGTTAAATCATTTAAATCTGATCACTATTAAATGGATTCTCACCGAGACATCAAGTGTTTCAAATATGATCGTTTTGCACGGATTACAATTTAAGCATTTTATTTAATCGAATGAACTCGCATCAGGCTGCAACACATTCATGCAAATACAAGCTGTAGAGAAAAAGCACAAAGCTGCATAAACGAAACGATTCCTATTCAACCAGACTGTAAAGACAAAATAAAGGATTTCAGATAGGAAGAAAAAAACCAAACATCTAAAAACACAGGGAGGATACAGGGTGGCAGGGGGAAGGAGAGGGAGAAGGGATGCAGTATCTAAATCCAAGCATTACGCCCGTGTGAAAGGCTGAACTCACGCATCACCTTGTTGAGATGCAAGCACAGAACCTCTCTGGGTTTTTGTTTATACTCTGCCTACAGGGGAACAGGATGCACACTGAACCCAAAGGTGACTTTTGTTCCCTGACCAGGGAGAGAACTAGCACCACAGAGCACTAAAATGTCTCGCCTACACGTTCAGCTGACCTACAAGGTTAGCCTAGCCTTTCTGCAGGCCCGCAAGCCAGCGGTGACAGGATGCGAGTTTCACCAACTTTTTCCCCATGTAGATGCTCTCACACCTCCTCCTCACCATCCACAACTCCACGTAACTGAAAATTAAAGGTCTCATGTGATACACACAGCCCAGAAAAGGGATATTTCTTGGATGAATGGCAGCGCCAGGTTCTGACTTAGCACTGTGCCTACACGAAGCCAGCTGCTGGTGCAGGCTCCTTGCACCAGGTAAGCTGCCTTCTAATATCACTTGTATTTTCACCAGCAATTACTGGAGAGCATCAGGGGGATGGGGGCTCACAGAAGTGCAACAGGCCTCCCCAGTTCAGGCCTTAATGAGCACTGCTATCAGCTTGAACACTGTATAAATGTTTGTTTGTCAGTCAGTAATTTCCATATGTTTTACATCATTTCCAGTGATGCACACTGGTTCACCAATAACTTGTCTAACTCTGCTGAAGCTTTGGACGTGGCATGTTAATTGTGGTATCACACAACTGACTTGAGATTTTAAGCAAGACACAAAAAAGACACAAGGAAAGAAAACATTCACATCATCAACCCATGAAGGACTTAATCAGATAATTTCCCTAGCCACAAAACACTGCAGAAAAAAACCCCTCTGACCTTTAAAAAGAGTATTTACCTTGTTCCCCTTCCCCTCAGTATGTTACCACTTTATGCAACAAAATATGGAAACTTGTAAATATTTCTACATGGGACAGGTCCTATATTGCTTGGTGCTGTACAGACACACCAGGAAAGAAATGAGCTTTTGATGTTAATCAAGCGAAAGTGCATTCTTCAGTTTACATATGCTGTACATGCTTGGCTTTTCAACAGTACAAATAGGAAAATAAAAGTAATCTGTAACTGTAAAAATTACACCACCAGTTACAGTCAATTTTTAAAGTCTCTATACTTTCAAATGCATAAATGTATGCATATACATTTAACCACACACATTCCCTTGCTCTCCAACCTGCCATCAGGATTTTTGCATTACAAAGTAATGTACTATTGTAAAATATTTCTTTGCATGGTGCTGTGGACTTCTCAGTAGACCCAAAAAACAATCCAGTTTACCTCAGCTTTTAGAAATAAACTAACAGTTTCGCTCAAGTAAAATCTCAGCTAATCTCAACCATCTGAAAATGACAGCAGTTGTCTAGATCACAGCAGCAATATACCCACTCACCAACATCAAGGTGGTGCAGAGAGTGCTTAATTGAGGAATTTAAAAACAACGACTCAAAAGAGCACAAATTTCAAAGTAAATGAAATAGGGAGACTCTTTGAAACCCAAACTTTAGTGACAGCCCCTACAGAGAGTACAGCTATTTTCTCAAAACATGTAAAATATGACTATAGAAAGAAAGAAAGGAGCAAGGGAATGGCATGTATTTAAAAACATGGGCACACTGCCTGGTGTTTTAAACTTTTGCCTTCCTATTGCTAAAATATCATTTTTAAAGTCCATAAAATTTCAGATAGTGTGCAAAATGTTTATATATTACCAAGGTCTCCCTTTAAAAGGTTTATACTTTTACTTTATGACCTGTCCTTGATTTGACACTTCCGCTCATCAGAAAGGGATTTATAAAATAATCCTGAAGGTGAGGAACAGACATCTGTCAGGGACTGGCTGAGTTTCACTTTGCGAAATTTAAGAGGGAGAGAAATCCTGTTAAGCTCTCTTTAGTCACCAATAGACATCAAAGGTAATAATTAAAGAAGACAGACGTCATAAAAATAAATTTATGTAGTTCTTTATAATGCACAAGCACTCTAGTGTGTAAAATATCTATTAGAGTGAAAGAAAATACAACATTCCAAACGAGCAAAAATCTGTTTTGTTTGAGGTTTTTTGCCTACTTGAGTAACGTTTAAAAAAAAAAAGACACCCAAGTTTAAACTAAAGTCTTTCAAAACCTTTGCCATCTGTGGGTACATGAACTATGGATGACCCCGAATGATTTGCACTCTGCTCAGAATCCCTTAGAAAGCACGGGAAAAAGTATCATTAAGAATGACTGATGACTGCCAGTCATGGTTGACCTCACCCAAGCTTTGGTCTCTGCCTCAGTAATAAGCTGTCCTTTATTAGCACCAACACTCCATAAAAGGGGTGTGTTTAGTCACAGGATAGTGGCCTTCTAATGCTCATTGCTTCTCCCTGAAAGATTGATTAGTGCTCATTTTTACTGCCTTCACAGTATATACAGTGACAGTGCTGCAGAGTGTCAGGGCCTGCAATATTGATGATAAGTACAACTACAAACTAGAGGTTTGGAAAACGCAAAGTACTGGGACTTCACTCTTCTTTTCAACTGGAAAACACTGCCAAAACAAAAAGGACAGAACTCAAGCTTACACAAGCTACTGATATTCTAGTAAATATAAACTGAGGCTAGGGAATTCCCTCTCTCCGAAAAAAGGCCACATAAAATACAAAACTTATCAGAAAAGGTTGTTTTTTAATTTTGTTTTGAAAATGCATAGGCGTTTTTCCTTTCACCTACCAGTGGCTAAGGCAAAAAGAGATTACCCTGAAATATCATTCTTGTGTGTGTTCTTTTATTTCAGAAAGGCTTTTCAGTAGTGACTTTCAGAGTAGGGGAAAAAAAAAAATCTATTGCAAGCACAGAAAGTGAATGTTCCTGATTTGGGAGCTACTGCAATGCCCCTTTGCAGCAGCAGGTGCCTCTTTGAGGGTAAAAAACAAAGGAAATATGAAGAAAACATGTTAGGTTTTCTCTGTATCATATTCTGCACAAATCTGCCTGCATTAACATGACTCCTCTGCAGCTTTTACTCTTACATATGAAGTAAGTGGGATCTATGCAAATTCCTTCAGTGAAATTAAGATCTGGAGTATAAGCTGGCACCATCAGAGAAAAAAAAAAAAACTGTGGTAGATTCATGTAATGTAGTATGCAATTGCATGCAGTGCAAAGCATATTTTAAATAGAGCAAGACCCAGACATGATCCTTGCAAAGCATCAGAATCATAGTGATGAAAGAGCAGGTAAGAATTCATGAACTCTTTCAAATAAAGAAATTCCAACCTGAATACATTACTTGTAAAAGCCATGCCTTGCCTTGATTTGATTCAAAAAGGTAGAAGAGAATTGAAAACACTCTTTAAAATTGGTGTTTTAACCAGAGACTTTATAGCATACAAGGCCAACTCCAAGTTATACTGTAGTAAGTTTAACATGGAACAACTTGTCCATATGGCTCTTCCTGGGAACGAGTCATTTCACATGTTACAGCAGGATCCAGCCGAAAAAAGGCATGTTTCCCTGTTACTTTTATATAGCTGTGAACTTGAGCACAGCAACCTCATACCAAAAATTACTACAGCAAGAGTTTATTGCATTAATAATAGGATGCCCTACTGCTGTGACACATTCTGTACTTTGAAATAAATATTAGTCACAATAGTTAGGTTTTAAATTCATATACTTTAAAGCTGAGCTGTAACTATGACACTTGCAATAGTGATTATTTGCCAATAAGACCATTATTAACCATTTCGCAAAGAGCTCCTTCTTTTATTTGGTCTCTTTTACTGTCTTACCTATAAATAATAATTTAAAGATATTTTTACTTAAAAACAAACCAAAACACAAACACTAGCACTTGAAAACTGGATGTCAAAATTCACATTCACACTTTTGCATTGAATTCACATATTTTGATTTCAGTAATAGAGGTTACTTGCAAATAATAAATAATTGATTTTTAAAATTTAAGAAAATACTTTAAAAGTCCTACTACATGTCTGTAGGACATCATGGCCCAAGTCCTGTGTCATGAAAGTCAATGGCATACTCTTTCACATACTTCTTTTGGGCTTTGGATCAAGCCCAGTCTGGAAGCTATTCATTCTTTTTGTTCGCTACCTTTCATTTTGTACATTTAAATAATAGTGTTTGGAGGGAGGAGGAAAAAAAAAAAAAAAACAAAAAACCAAAAAAACCCACAAAACCTGAGTATGAAACAAGTATTTTTAAATCAGGAAAAAAAAAATCATTTAAAAAAATTAACTAAAACTGTGGCTTATCTTAAAAAGCAAAAAAATTACACTACCAATCTAGACATTCACATAGTTACTAATTATTTTGGTGGTCAAAACTGGTCCTGCTGTATAGAAGAAAACAGAGACAATGATAAGCAGCACTGTGACTATTAGCTTAGAGGGATTCTATTTGGCTATTTTCCTGCATCATGCACTGCACTCACAATAATAAAGAAATCCTGTATTCCACTCTAATTCACCGAGAAATAGAAATGCTAGAAATCTAAAATAATTAAGTCAATTCTAGGTTTTTTCAGAATGGAAAGGAAGCTTCTTTTTCATATTAGCTTTAAATTTCACAGAGACATAATAGCCATGGAAGAAAAAAATGTCCATCAGCTAAAATAAAATGCTTAGTGCTGCAGCACTGTGGTGAACAAATGAGCAAACCCAGAAATGAAACACTACGAAAAATAAAATAAAAACAAATTCAAGATTAAATATGGAGTTTGGGTAGGAGGCCTGCTCCAAGAAATACAAGGGGGTAGGTATATAAGTTATGGTCGGATTTTTTTTTAAGTCTGGCATTTGTGAAAATACTGAATCTATAATCAGTTAAATGGAGCTCAGTGTTAAGCAGCAAGTATACTAAGCTAGAAATTTATCTTAGATACTGTATTCCCACAAATAGAAGGATTTCCAACCAGGTGCTCTACTGATGGAGCCCTAAACCAATCACTAAACTCAAAATTGGACTAATATGCCACATATAAATCTGAAGAGTGATAATTACAAGTCTTGTTTCCATTATTGACTAGTTTTAATTTATGACACAAAATTAATATAGTCAATCAACAACATGAAAACACATCTATAAATAGAGGTTGCAACCAGAATGCACGCCTTGCACATTCTACATGTTATAAAATATAGCACACAAAATCCAAAGTATTGGTGGCGGTTGTTCGAAAGGTGAATTTTCTATCACAAAAAATCTGCCATCTCCAGTTCTAGTATCTTGTCTACATGTATAAGGATCAGCTGACAAGCACATGTCTGAATGTTCAAATAAGAAATTAGCATCGTCATATACTTGCAAGCTGTTTTTCGGAATACTTCAAAATAATCTGTTGTCATTTTTAAGCCAAACTGCTGCTATCATACAAATTCCTTAAAATTAAAAACTAGTTATTTGAATGACTGAATAAGACAACTGCCCAGATTTATTCTTTCAAGCATATTCCCATACTTACAATATATTTAGTATACCTGAAAGAATAAATTTCCATACAA